>NW_027193442.1:0-25375 GCF_032444005.1 Ranitomeya imitator
TAGGGTATAGGGTGTAGGGATTAGAGTGTAGGGATTAGAGTGTAGGAATTAGATTGTAGGGTGTAGAGTGTAGGGTATAGAGTGTAGGGTATAGAGTGTAGGGTAATGAGTGTAGAGTGTAGGGTACAGAGTGCAGGGTGTAGAGTGTAGGGTATAGAGTGTAGGGTGTAGGGTGCAGAGTGTAGGGTATAGAGTGTAGGGTATAGAGTGTAGGGTATAGAGTGTAGGGTGTAGGGATTAGAGTGTAGGGATTAGAGTGTAGGGATTAGAGTGTAGGGTGTAGAGTGTAGGGTGTAGAGTGTAGGGTATAGAGTGTAGGGTATAGAGTGTAGGGTATAGAGTGTAGAGTGTAGGGATTAGAGTGTAGGGATTAGAGTGTAGGGTATAGAGTGTAGGGTATAGAGTAGAGTGTAGAGTGTAGGCTATAGAGTGTAGGGTATAGAGTATAGAGTGTAGGGTATAGAGTGTAGGGTATAGAGTGTAGGGTATAGAGTGTAGGGTATAGAGTGTAGGGTGTAGGGTATAGAGTGTAGGGTATAGAGTGCAGGTTGTAGAGTGTAGGGTATAGAGTGTAGGGTACAGAGAGTAGGGTATAAAGTGTAGAGTGTAGGGTATAGAGTGTATAGTGTAGGGTATAGAGTGTAGGGTATAGAGTGTAGGGTATAGAGTGTAGAGTGTAGGGTATAGAGTGTATGCTATAGAGTGTATGGTGTAGAGTGTATGGTATAGAGTGTAGGGTATAGAGTGTAGAGTGTATGGTATAGAGTGTATGGTATAGAGTGTAGGGTATAGACTGTAGGGTATAGAGTGTAGGGTATAGAGTGTATGTTATAGAGTGTAGGGTGTAGAGTGTAGAGTGTAGGGTATAGAGTTTAGAGTGTAGGGTATAGAGTGTAGGGTATAGAGTGTAAGGTGTAGAGTGTAGGGTGTAGAGTGTAGGGTATAGAGTGTAGGGTATAGAGTGTATGGTATAGAGTGTAGGGTATAGAGTGTAGGGTATAGAGTGTATGGTATAGAGTGTAGGGTATAGGGATTAGAGTGTAAGGTATAGAGTGTAGGGTATAGAGTGTAAGCTATAGAGTGTAGGGTGTAGAGTGTAGGGTATAGAGTGTATGGTATAGAGTGTAGGGTATAGAGTGTAGGGTATAGAGTGTATGTTATAGAGTGTAGGGTATAGAGTGTAGAGTGTAGGGTATAGAGTTTAGAGTGTAGGGTATAGAGTGTAGGGTATAGAGTGTAAGGTATAGAGTATAGAGTGTAGGGTATAGAGTGTAGGGTATAGAGTGTAGGGTATAGAGTGTAGGGTATAGAGTGTAGGGTAAAGAGTGTAGAGTGTAGGGTACAGAGTGCAGGGTGTAGAGTGTAGGGTATAGAGTGTAGAGTGTAGGGTGTAGAGTGTAGGGTATAGAGTGTAGGGTGTAGAGTGTAGGGTGTAGGGTATAGAGTGTAGGGTATAGAGTGTAGGGTATAGAGTGTAGGGTATAGAGTGTAGGGTGTAGGGATTAGAGTGTAGGGTGTAGAGTGTATGGTATAGAGTATAGGGTATAGAGTGTAGGGTATAGAGTGTAGGGTATAGAGTGTATGTTATAGAGTGTAGGGTATAGAGTGTAGAGTGTAGGGTATAGAGTTTAGAGTGTAGGGTATAGAGTGTAGGGTATAGAGTGTAGGGTATAGAGTGTAGGGTATAGAGTGTAGGGTATAGGGTGTAGGGTATAGAGTGTAGGGTATAGAGTGTAGGGTAAAGAGTGTCGAGTGTAGGGTACAGAGTGTAGGGTGTAGAGTGTAGGGTGTAGAGTGTAGGGTGTAGAGTGTAGCATATAGAGTGTAGGGTATAGAGTGTAGGGTATAGAGTGTAGGGTATAGAGTGTAGGGTGTAGAGTGTAGGGTGTAGAGTGTAGGGTATAGAGTGTAGGGTATAGAGTGTAGGGTATAGAGTGTAGGGTATAGAGTGTAGGGTATAGAGTGTAGGGTGTAGGGTATAGAGTGTAGGGTATAGAGTGTAGGGTATAGAGTGTAGGGTATAGAGTGTAAGGTGTAGGGTATAGAGTGTAGGGTATAGAGTGCAGGTTGTAGAGTGTAGGGTATAGAGTGTAGGGAATAGAGAGTAGGGTATAAAGTGTAGAGTGTAGGGTATAGAGTGTATAGTGTAGGGTATAGAGTGTAGGGTATAGAGTGTAGAGTGTAAGGTATATAGTGTATGCTATAGAGTGTATGGTGTAGAGTGTATGGTATAGAGTGTAGGGTATAGAGTGTAGAGTGTATGGTATAGAGTGTATGGTATAGAGTGTAGGGTATAGAGTGTAGGGTATAGAGTGTAGGGTATAGAGTGTAGAGTGTATGGTATAGAGTGTATGGTATAGAGTGTAGGGTATAGAGTGTAGGGTATAGAGTGTAGGGTATAGAGTGTAAGGTATAGGGTGTAGAGTGTAGGGTATAGAGTGTAGGGTATAGAGTGTATGGTATAGAGTGTATGGTATAGAGTGTACGGTATAGAGTGTATGGTATAGAGTGTAGGGTATAAAGTGTAGAGTGTAGGGATTAGAGTGTAGGGTATAGAGTGTAGGGTATAGAGTGTAGAATGTAGAGTGTATGGTATAGAGTGTAGAGTGTAGGTTATAGAGTGTAGGGTATAGAGTGTAGGGTGTAGAGTGTAGGTTATAGAGTGTTGGGTGTAGAGTGCAGGGTGTAGAGTGCAGGGTATAGAGTGTAAGATATAGAGTGTAGAGTGTAGGGTATAGAGTGTAGGGTGTAGGGTATAGAGTGTAGAGTGTAGGGTATAGAGTGTAGGGTATAGAGTGTAGGGTATAGAGTGTAGGGAATAGAGTGTAGAGTGTAAGGTGTAGAGTGTAGGGTATAGAGTGTAGGATATATACTGTAGGGTATAGAGTGTAGGCTATAGAGTGTAGGGTATAGAGTGTAGAGTGTAGGGTATAGAGTGTAGGGTATAGAGTGTAGAGTGTAGGGTTTAGAGTGTTGGGTGTAGAGTGCAGGGTGTAGAGTGCAGGGTATAGAGTGTAGGGTATAGAGTGTATAGTGTAGGGTATAGAGTGTAGGGTATAGAGTGTAGGGTAGAGTGTAGGGTATAGGGTATAGAGTGTAGGGTGTAGAGTGTAGGGTGTAGAGTGTAGGGTATAGAGTGTAGGGTATAGAGTGTAGGGTGTAGGGTATAGAGTGTAGGGTATAGAGTGTAGGGTATAGAGTGTAGAGTGTAGAGTGTATGGTATAGAGTGTAGAGTGTAGGGTATAGAGTGTAGGGTATAGACTGTAGGGTATAGAGTGTGGCGTATAGAGTGTAGGGTATAGAGTGTATAGTGTAGGGTATAGAGTGTACGGTATGGAGTGTAGGGTATAGAGTGTAGGGAATAGAGTGTAGAGTGTAAGGTATAGAGTGTAGAGTGTAAGGTATAGACTGTAGGGTGTAGAGTGTAGGGAGTAGAGTGTAGGGTATAGAGTGTAGAGTGTAGGGTATAGAGTGCAGGGTATAGAGTGTAGGGTGTAGAGTGTAGGCTATAGAGTGTAGGGTATAGAGTGTAGAGTGTAGGGTACAGAGTGCAGGGTGTAGAGTATAGAGTGTAGAGTGTAGGGTGTAGAGTGTAGGGTGTAGAGTGTAGGGTATAGAGTGTAGAGTGTAGGGTGTAGAGTGTAGGGTGTAGGGTATAGAGTGTAGGGTATAGGGTGTAGGGATTAGAGTGTAGGGATTAGAGTGTAGGAATTAGATTGTAGGGTGTAGAGTGTAGGGTATAGAGTGTAGGGTATAGAGTGTAGGGTATAGGGTGTAGGGATTAGAGTGTAGGGATTAGAGTGTAGGAATTAGATTGTAGGGTGTAGAGTGTAGGGTATAGAGTGTAGGGTATAGAGTGTAGGGTAATGAGTGTAGAGTGTAGGGTACAGAGTGCAGGGTGTAGAGTGTAGGGTATAGAGTGTAGGGTGTAGGGTGCAGAGTGTAGGGTATAGAGTGTAGGGTATAGAGTGTAGGGTATAGAGTGTAGGGTGTAGGGATTAGAGTGTAGGGATTAGAGTGTAGGGATTAGAGTGTAGGGTGTAGAGTGTAGGGTGTAGAGTGTAGGGTATAGAGTGTAGGGTATAGAGTGTAGGGTATAGAGTGTAGAGTGTAGGGATTAGAGTGTAGGGATTAGAGTGTAGGGTATAGAGTGTAGGGTATAGAGTAGAGTGTAGAGTGTAGGCTATAGAGTGTAGGGTATAGAGTATAGAGTGTAGGGTATAGAGTGTAGGGTATAGAGTGTAGGGTATAGAGTGTAGGGTATAGAGTGTAGGGTGTAGGGTATAGAGTGTAGGGTATAGAGTGCAGGTTGTAGAGTGTAGGGTATAGAGTGTAGGGTACAGAGAGTAGGGTATAAAGTGTAGAGTGTAGGGTATAGAGTGTATAGTGTAGGGTATAGAGTGTAGGGTATAGAGTGTAGGGTATAGAGTGTAGAGTGTAGGGTATAGAGTGTATGCTATAGAGTGTATGGTGTAGAGTGTATGGTATAGAGTGTAGGGTATAGAGTGTAGAGTGTATGGTATAGAGTGTATGGTATAGAGTGTAGGGTATAGACTGTAGGGTATAGAGTGTAGGGTATAGAGTGTATGTTATAGAGTGTAGGGTGTAGAGTGTAGAGTGTAGGGTATAGAGTTTAGAGTGTAGGGTATAGAGTGTAGGGTATAGAGTGTAAGGTGTAGAGTGTAGGGTGTAGAGTGTAGGGTATAGAGTGTAGGGTATAGAGTGTATGGTATAGAGTGTAGGGTATAGAGTGTAGGGTATAGAGTGTATGGTATAGAGTGTAGGGTATAGGGATTAGAGTGTAAGGTATAGAGTGTAGGGTATAGAGTGTAAGCTATAGAGTGTAGGGTGTAGAGTGTAGGGTATAGAGTGTATGGTATAGAGTGTAGGGTATAGAGTGTAGGGTATAGAGTGTATGTTATAGAGTGTAGGGTATAGAGTGTAGAGTGTAGGGTATAGAGTTTAGAGTGTAGGGTATAGAGTGTAGGGTATAGAGTGTAAGGTATAGAGTATAGAGTGTAGGGTATAGAGTGTAGGGTATAGAGTGTAGGGTATAGAGTGTAGGGTATAGAGTGTAGGGTAAAGAGTGTAGAGTGTAGGGTACAGAGTGCAGGGTGTAGAGTGTAGGGTATAGAGTGTAGAGTGTAGGGTGTAGAGTGTAGGGTATAGAGTGTAGGGTGTAGAGTGTAGGGTGTAGGGTATAGAGTGTAGGGTATAGAGTGTAGGGTATAGAGTGTAGGGTATAGAGTGTAGGGTGTAGGGATTAGAGTGTAGGGTGTAGAGTGTATGGTATAGAGTATAGGGTATAGAGTGTAGGGTATAGAGTGTAGGGTATAGAGTGTATGTTATAGAGTGTAGGGTATAGAGTGTAGAGTGTAGGGTATAGAGTTTAGAGTGTAGGGTATAGAGTGTAGGGTATAGAGTGTAGGGTATAGAGTGTAGGGTATAGAGTGTAGGGTATAGGGTGTAGGGTATAGAGTGTAGGGTATAGAGTGTAGGGTAAAGAGTGTCGAGTGTAGGGTACAGAGTGTAGGGTGTAGAGTGTAGGGTGTAGAGTGTAGGGTGTAGAGTGTAGCATATAGAGTGTAGGGTATAGAGTGTAGGGTATAGAGTGTAGGGTATAGAGTGTAGGGTGTAGAGTGTAGGGTGTAGAGTGTAGGGTATAGAGTGTAGGGTATAGAGTGTAGGGTATAGAGTGTAGGGTATAGAGTGTAGGGTATAGAGTGTAGGGTGTAGGGTATAGAGTGTAGGGTATAGAGTGTAGGGTATAGAGTGTAGGGTATAGAGTGTAAGGTGTAGGGTATAGAGTGTAGGGTATAGAGTGCAGGTTGTAGAGTGTAGGGTATAGAGTGTAGGGTATAGAGAGTAGGGTATAAAGTGTAGAGTGTAGGGTATAGAGTGTATAGTGTAGGGTATAGAGTGTAGGGTATAGAGTGTAGAGTGTAAGGTATATAGTGTATGCTATAGAGTGTATGGTGTAGAGTGTATGGTATAGAGTGTAGGGTATAGAGTGTAGAGTGTATGGTATAGAGTGTATGGTATAGAGTGTAGGGTATAGAGTGTAGGGTATAGAGTGTAGGGTATAGAGTGTAGAGTGTATGGTATAGAGTGTATGGTATAGAGTGTAGGGTATAGAGTGTAGGGTATAGAGTGTAGGGTATAGAGTGTAAGGTATAGGGTGTAGAGTGTAGGGTATAGAGTGTAGGGTATAGAGTGTATGGTATAGAGTGTATGGTATAGAGTGTACGGTATAGAGTGTATGGTATAGAGTGTAGGGTATAAAGTGTAGAGTGTAGGGATTAGAGTGTAGGGTATAGAGTGTAGGGTATAGAGTGTAGAATGTAGAGTGTATGGTATAGAGTGTAGAGTGTAGGTTATAGAGTGTAGGGTATAGAGTGTAGGGTGTAGAGTGTAGGTTATAGAGTGTTGGGTGTAGAGTGCAGGGTGTAGAGTGCAGGGTATAGAGTGTAAGATATAGAGTGTAGAGTGTAGGGTATAGAGTGTAGGGTGTAGGGTATAGAGTGTAGAGTGTAGGGTATAGAGTGTAGGGTATAGAGTGTAGGGTATAGAGTGTAGGGAATAGAGTGTAGAGTGTAAGGTGTAGAGTGTAGGGTATAGAGTGTAGGGTATATACTGTAGGGTATAGAGTGTAGGCTATAGAGTGTAGGGTATAGAGTGTAGAGTGTAGGGTATAGAGTGTAGGGTATAGAGTGTAGAGTGTAGGGTTTAGAGTGTTGGGTGTAGAGTGCAGGGTGTAGAGTGCAGGGTATAGAGTGTAGGGTATAGAGTGTATAGTGTAGGGTATAGAGTGTAGGGTATAGAGTGTAGGGTAGAGTGTAGGGTATAGGGTATAGAGTGTAGGGTGTAGAGTGTAGGGTGTAGAGTGTAGGGTATAGAGTGTAGGGTATAGAGTGTAGGGTGTAGGGTATAGAGTGTAGGGTATAGAGTGTAGGGTATAGAGTGTAGAGTGTAGAGTGTATGGTATAGAGTGTAGAGTGTAGGGTATAGAGTGTAGGGTATAGACTGTAGGGTATAGAGTGTGGCGTATAGAGTGTAGGGTATAGAGTGTATAGTGTAGGGTATAGAGTGTACGGTATGGAGTGTAGGGTATAGAGTGTAGGGAATAGAGTGTAGAGTGTAAGGTATAGAGTGTAGAGTGTAAGGTATAGACTGTAGGGTGTAGAGTGTAGGGAGTAGAGTGTAGGGTATAGAGTGTAGAGTGTAGGGTATAGAGTGCAGGGTATAGAGTGTAGGGTGTAGAGTGTAGGCTATAGAGTGTAGGGTATAGAGTGTAGAGTGTAGGGTATAGAGTGTAGGGTATAGAGTGTAGGGTATAGAGTGTAGGGTATAGAGTGTAGAGTGTAGGGTATAGAGTGTAGGGTATAGATTGCAGGTTGTAGAGTGCAGGTTGAAGAGTGTAGGGTATAGAGTGTAGGGTATAGAGTGTAGGGTATAGAGTGTAGGATATAGAGTGTAGGGTATAGAGTGTAGGGTATAAAGTGTAGAGTGTAGGGTATAGAGTGTATAGTGTAGGGTATAGAGTGTAGGGTATAGAGTGTATGGTATAGAGTGTATAGTGTAGGGTATAGAGTGTATGCTATAGAGTGTATGGTGTAGAGTGTATGGTGTAGAGTGTAGGGTGTAGAGTGTATGGTATAGAGTGTAGGGTATAGAGTGTAGGGTATAGAGTGTATGTTATAGAGTGTAGGGTATAGAGTGTAGAGTGTAGGGTATAGAGTTTAGAGTGTAGGGTATAGAGTGTAGGGTATAGAGTGTAGGGTATAGAGTGTAGGGTAAAGAGTGTAGAGTGTAGGGTACAGAGTGCAGGGTGTAGAGTATAGAGTGTAGAGTGTAGGGTGTAGAGTGTAGGGTGTAGAGTGTAGGGTATAGAGTGTAGAGTGTAGGGTGTAGAGTGTAGGGTGTAGGGTATAGAGTGTAGGGTATAGAGTGTAGGGTATAGAGTGTAGGGTATAGAGTGTAGGGTATAGGGTGTAGGGATTAGAGTGTAGGGATTAGAGTGTAGGAATTAGATTGTAGGGTGTAGAGTGTAGGGTATAGAGTGTAGGGTATAGAGTGTAGGGTATAGAGTGTAGGGTGTAGAGTGTAGGGATTAGAGTGTAGGGTATAGAGTGTAGGGTATAGAGTGTAGGGTAAAGAGTGTAGAGTGTAGGGTACAGAGTGCAGGGTGTAGAGTGTAGGGTATAGAGTGTAGGGTGTAGGGTGTAGAGTGTATGGTATAGAGTGTAGGGTATAGAGTGTAGGGTATAGAGTGTATGTTATAGAGTGTAGGGTATAGAGTGTAGAGTGTAGGGTATAGAGTTTAGAGTGTAGGGTATAGAGTGTAGGGTATAGAGTGTAGGGTATAGAGTGTAGGGTAAAGAGTGTAGAGTGTAGGGTACAGAGTGCAGGGTGTAGAGTATAGAGTGTAGAGTGTAGGGTGTAGAGTGTAGGGTGTAGAGTGTAGGGTATAGAGTGTAGAGTGTAGGGTGTAGAGTGTAGGGTGTAGGGTATAGAGTGTAGGGTATAGAGTGTAGGGTATAGAGTGTAGGGTATAGAGTGTAGGGTATAGGGTGTAGGGATTAGAGTGTAGGGATTAGAGTGTAGGAATTAGATTGTAGGGTGTAGAGTGTAGGGTATAGAGTGTAGGGTATAGAGTGTAGGGTATAGAGTGTAGGGTGTAGAGTGTAGGGATTAGAGTGTAGGGTATAGAGTGTAGGGTATAGAGTGTAGGGTAAAGAGTGTAGAGTGTAGGGTACAGAGTGCAGGGTGTAGAGTGTAGGGTATAGAGTGTAGGGTGTAGGGTGCAGAGTTTAGGGTATAGAGTGTAGAGTGTAGGGTGTAGAGTGTAGGGTGTAGGGTATAGAGTGTAGGGTATAGAGTGTAGGGTATAGAGTGTAGGGTATAGAGTGTAGGGTGTAGGGATTAGAGTGTAGGGATTAGAGTGTAGGGATTAGAGTGTAGGGTGTAGAGTGTAGGGTGTAGAGTGTAGGGTATAGAGTGTAGGGTATAGAGTGTAGAGTGTAGGGATTAGAGTGTAGGGATTAGAGTGTAGGGTATAGAGTGTAGGGTATAGAGTAGAGTGTAGAGTGTAGGCTATAGAGTGTAGGGTATAGAGTATAGAGTGTAGGGTATAGAGTGTAGGGTATAGAGTGTAGGGTATAGAGTGTAGGGTGTAGGGTATAGAGTGTAGGGTATAGAGTGCAGGTTGTAGAGTGTAGGGTATAGAGTGTAGGGTATAGAGAGTAGGGTATGAAGTGTAGAGTGTAGGGTATAGAGTGTATAGTGTAGGGTATAGAGTGTAGGGTATAGAGTGTAGGGTATAGAGTGTAGAGTGTAGGGTATAGAGTGTATGCTATAGAGTGTATGGTGTAGAGTGTATGGTATAGAGTGTAGGGTATAGAGTGTAGAGTGTATGGTATAGAGTGTATGGTATAGAGTGTAGGGTATAGAGTGTAGGGTATAGAGTGTAGGGTATAGAGTGTATGTTATAGAGTGTAGGGTGTAGAGTGTAGAGTGTAGGGTATAGAGTTTAGAGTGTAGGGTATAGAGTGTAGGGTATAGAGTGTAAGGTGTAGAGTGTAGGGTGTAGAGTGTAGGGTATAGAGTGTAGGGTATAGAGTGTATGGTATAGAGTGTAGGGTATAGAGTGTAGGGTATAGAGTGTATGGTATAGAGTGTAGGGTATAGAGTGTAGAGTGTAGGGATTAGAGTGTAGGGTATAGAGTGTAGGGTATAGAGAGTAAGCTATAGAGTGTAGGGTGTAGAGTGTAGGGTATAGAGTGTATGGTATAGAGTGTAGGGTATAGAGTGTAGGGTATAGAGTGTATGTTATAGAGTGTAGGGTATAGAGTTTAGAGTGTAGGGTATAGAGTGTAGGGTATAGAGTGTAAGGTATAGAGTATAGAGTGTAGGGTATAGAGTGTAGGGTATAGAGTGTAGGGTATAGAGTGTAGGGTATAGAGTGTAGGGTAAAGAGTGTAGAGTGTAGGGTACAGAGTGCAGGGTGTAGAGTGTAGGGTATAGAGTGTAGAGTGTAGAGTGTATGGTATAGAGTGTAGGGTATAGAGTGTAGGGTATAGAGTGTAGGGTATAGAGTGTATGTTATAGAGTGTAGGGTATAGAGTGTAGAGTGTAGGGTATAGAGTTTAGAGTGTAGGGTATAGAGTGTAGGGTATAGAGTGTAGGGTATAGAGTGTAGGGTATAGAGTGTAGGGTATAGGGTGTAGGGTATAGAGTGTAGGGTATAGAGTGTAGGGTAAAGAGTGTCGAGTGTAGGGTACAGAGTGTAGGGTGTAGAGTGTAGGGTTTAGAGTGTAGGGTGTAGAGTGTAGCGTATAGAGTGTAGGGTATAGAGTGTAGGGTATAGAGTGTAGGGTATAGAGTGTAGGGTGTAGAGTGTAGGGTGTAGAGTGTAGGGTATAGAGTGTAGGGTATAGAGTGTAGGGTATAGAGTGTAGGGTATAGAGTGTAGGGTATAGAGTGTAGGGTATAGAGTGTAGGGTGTAGGGTATAGAGTGTAGGGTATAGAGTGCAGGTTGTAGAGTGTAGGGTATAGAGTGTAGGGTATAGAGAGTAGGGTATAAAGTGTAGAGTGTAGGGTATAGAGTATATAGTGTAGGGTATAGAGTGTAGGGTATAGAGTGTAGAGTGTAGGGTATAGAGTGTATGCTATAGAGTGTATGGTGTAGAGTGTATGGTATAAAGTGTAGGGTATAGAGTGTAGAGTGTATGGTATAGAGTGTAGGGTATACAGTGTAGGGTATAGAGTGTAGGGTATAGAGTGTAGGGTATAGAGTGTAGGGTAAAGAGTGTAGAGTGTAGGGTACAGAGTACAGGGTGTAGAGTGTAGGGTATAGAGTGTAGAGTGTAGGGTGTAGAGTGTAGGGTATAGAGTGTAGGGTGTAGAGTGTAGGGTGTAGGGTATAGAGTGTAGGGTATAGAGTGTAGGGTATAGAGTGTAGGGTGTAGGGATTAGAGTGTAGGGTGTAGAGTGTATGGTATAGAGTGTAGGGTATAGAGTGTAGGGTATAGAGTGTAGGGTATAGAGTGTATGTTATAGAGTGTAGGGTATAGAGTGTAGAGTGTAGGGTATAGAGTTTAGAGTGTAGGGTATAGAGTGTAGGGTATAGAGTGTAGGGTATAGAGTGTAGGGTATAGAGTGTAGGGTATAGGGTGTAGGGTATAGAGTGTAGGGTATAGAGTGTATCGTGTAGGGTATAGAGTGTATGCTATAGAGTGTATGGTGTAGAGTGTATGGTGTAGAGTGTATGGTGTAGAGTGTAGGGTATAGAGTGTAGGGTATAGAGGGTAGGGTATAGAGTGTAGGGCATAGAGTGTATGTTATAGAGTGTAGGGTATAGAGTGTAGAGTGTAGGGTATAGAGTTTAGAGTGTAGTGTATAGAGTGTAGGGTATAGAGTGTAGGGTATAGAGTGAAGGGTATAGAGTGTAGGGTAAAGAGTGTAGAGTGTAGGGTACAGAGTGCAGGGTGTAGAGTGTAGTGTATAGAGTGTAGGGTGTAGAGTGTAGGCTGTAGAGTGTAGGGTGTAGGGTATAGAGTGTAGGGTATAGAGTGTAGGGTATAGAGTGTAGGGTATAGAGTGTAGGGTATAGAGTGTAGGGTGTAGGGATTAGAGTGTAGGGATTAGAGTGTAGGGTGTAGAGTGTAGGGTGTAGAGTGTAGGGTATAGAGTGTAGGGTATAGAGTGTAGGGTATAGAGTATAGAGTGTAGGGATTAGAGTGTAGGGTATAGAGTGTAGGGTGTAGAGTGTAGGGTGTAGGGTATAGAGTGTAGGGTATAGAGTGTAGGGTATAGAGTGTAGGGTGTAGAGATTAGAGTGTAGGGATTAGAGTGTAGGGTGTAGGGTGTAGAGTGTAGGGTATAGAGTGTAGGGTAAAGAGTGTAGAGTGTAGGGTACAGAGTGCAGGGTGTAGAGTGTAGGCTATAGAGTGTAGAGTGTAGGGTGTAGAGTGTAGGGTGTAGAGTGTAGGGTATAGAGTGTAGAGTGTAGGGTGTAGGGTATAGAGTGTAGGGTATAGAGTGTAGGGTATAGAGTGTAGGGTGTAGGGATTAGAGTGTAGGGATTAGAGTGTAGGGTGTAGAGTGTAGGGTGTAGAGTGTAGGGTATAGAGTGTAGGGTATAGAGTGTAGGGTATAGAGTGTAGAGTGTAGGGTATAGAGTGTAGGGTATAGAGTAGAGTGTAGAGTGTAGGCTATAGAGTGTAGGCTATAGAGTGTAGGGTATAGAGTGTAGGGTATAGAGTGTAGGGTATAGAATGTAGGGTATAGAGTGTAAGGTGTAGGATATAGAGTGTAGGGTATAGAGTGCAGGTTGTAGAGTGTAGGGTATAGAGTGTAGGGTATAGAGAGTAGGGTATAAAGTGTAGAGTGTAGGGTATAGAGTGTATAGTGTAGGGTATAGAGTGTAGGGTATAGAGTGTAGAGTGTAGGGTATATAGTGTATGCTATAGAGTGTATGGTGTAGAGTGTATGGTATAGAGTGTAGGGTATAGAGTGTAGAGTGTATGGTATAGAGTGTATGGTATAGAGTGTAGGGTATAGAGTGTAGGGTATAGAGTGTAGGGTATAGAGTGTAGGGTATAGAGTGTATGTTATAGAGTGTAGGGTATAGAGTGTAGAGTGTAGGGTATAGAGTTTAGAGTGTAGGGTATAGAGTGTAGGGTATAGAGTGTAAGGTATAGGTTGTAGAGTGTAGGGTATAGAGTGTAGGGTATAGAGTGTATGATATAGAGTGTATGGTATAGAGTGTAGGGTATAGAGTGTATGGTATAGAGTGTAGGGTATAGAGTGTAGAGTGTAGGGATTGGAGTGTAGGGTATAGAGTGTAGGGCATAGAGTGTAGAATGTAGAGTGTATGGTATAGAGTGTAGAGTGTAGGTTATAGAGTGTAGGGTGTAGAGTGTAGGTTATAGAGTGTTGGGTGTAGAGTGCAGGGTGTAGAGTGCAGGGTATAGAGTGTAAGATATAGAGTGTAGAGTGTAGGGTATAGAGTGTAGGGTGTAGGGTATAGAGTGTAGAGTGTAGGGTATAGAGTGTAGGGTATAGAGTGTAGGGTATAGAGTGTAGGGAATAGAGTGTAGAGTGTAAGGTGTAGAGTGTAGGGTATAGAGTGTAGGGTATATACTGTAGGGTATAGAGTGTAGGCTATAGAGTGTAGGGTATAGAGTGTAGAGTGTAGGGTATAGAGTGTAGGGTATAGAGTGTAGAGTGTAGGGTTTAGAGTGTTGGGTGTAGAGTGCTGGGTGTAGAGTGCAGGGTATAGAGTGTAGGGTATACAGTGTATAGTGTAGGGTATAGAGTGTAGGGTATAGAGTGTAGGGTATAGAGTGTAGGGTATAGAGTGTAGGGTATAGGGTATAGAGTGTAGGGTGTAGAGTGTAGGGTGTAGAGTGTAGGGTATAGAGTGTAGGGTATAGAGTGTAGGGTGTAGGGTATAGAGTGTAGGGTATAGAGTGTAGGGTATAGAGTGTAGAGTGTAGAGTGTATGGTATAGAGTGTAGAGTGTAGGGTATAGAGTGTAGGGTATAGACTCTAGGGTATAGAGTGTGGCGTATAGAGTGTAGGGTATAGAGTGTAGAGTGTAGGGTATAGAGTGTACGGTATGGAGTGTAGGGTATAGAGTGTAGGGTATAGAGTGTAGAGTGTAGGGTATAGAATGTAGGGTATAGAGTGTAGGGTATAGAGTGTAGGGAATAGAGTGTAGAGTGTAAGGTATAGAGTGTAGAGTGTAGGGTATAGACTGTAGGGTGTAGAGTGTAGGGAGTAGAGTGTAGGGTATAGAGTGTAGAGTGTAGGGTATAGAGTGTAAGGTATAGAGTGTAGAGTATAGAGTGTAGAGTGTAGGGTATAGGGTGTAGAGTGTAGGGTATAGAGTGTAGAGTGTAGGGTATAGAGTGTATGGTATAGAGTTTAGGGTGTAGAGTGTAGGGTATAGAGTGTAGAGTTTAGGGTATAGAGTGTGGGGCATAGAGTGTATGGTATACAGTGTAGAGTGTAGAGTGTAGGGTATAAAGTGTAGTGTATACTCTACACCCTGCACTCTGTAACCTACACTCTACACTCTTTACCCTACACTCTATACCCTACACTCTACACTCTATACCCTACACTCTATACCCTACACTCTATACCATACACTCTATACCCTACACTCTATACCCTACACTCTACACCCTACACTCTATACCCTACACCCTACACTCTATACCCTACACTCTATACCCTACACTCTACACCCTGCACTCTGTACCCTACACTCTATACCCTACACTCTACACTCTGTACCCTACACTCTATACCCTACACTCTATACCCTACACTCTATACCCTACACTCTATACCCTACACTCTATACCCTACACTCTACACTCTATACCCTACACTCTATACCATACACTCTACACCCTACACTCTATACCATACACTCTATACCCTACACTTTACACTCTATACCCTACACTCTATACCCTACACTCTATACCCTACACTCTATACCCTACACTCTATACCCTACACTCTACACTCTATACCCTACACTCTATACCATACACTCTATACCCTACACTTTACACTCTATACCCTACACTCTATACCATACACTCTACACTTTATACCCTACACTCTATACCCTACACTCTATACCCTACACTCTATATCCTACACTCTATACCCTACACTCTAATCCCTACACTCTAATCCCTACACTCTAATCCCTACACTCTAATCCCTACACTCTATACCCTACACTCTATACTATACACTCTACACTCTATACCCTACACTCTATACCCTACACTCTAATCCCTACACTCTACACTCTATACCCTACACTCTATACCCTACACTCTATACCCTACACTCTACACTCTATACCCTACACTCTATACCCTACACTCTACACTCTATACCCTACACTCTATACCCTACACTCTATACCATACACTCTATACCCTACACTCTACACTCTATACCATACACTCTATACCCTACACTCTATACCATACACTCTATATCCTACACTCTATACCCTACACTCCACACCCTACACTCTATACCTTACACTCTATACCCTACACTCTAAACTCTATACCCTACACTCTATACCCTACACTCTATACCCTATACCCTACACTCTATACACTACACTCTATACCATACACTCTATACTCTATATCCTACACTCTATACCATACACTCTACATCCTACACTCTACACCACTCTACACCCCACACTCTACACCCTACACCCTACACTCTATACCCTACACTCTACACCATACACTCTATACCCTATACCCTACAATCTATACCCTACACTCTATACCCTACACTCTATACCCTACACTCTATACCCTACACTCTACACTCTATACCCTACACTCTATACCATACACTGTATACCCTACACTCTATACCCTACACTCTACGGTCTATACCCTACACTCTATACCCTACACTTTACACTCTACACCCTACGCTCTACATTCTATACCCTACACTCTAAACTCTACACTCTATACCCTACACTCTATACCCTACATTCTATACCCTACACTCTATACCGTACACTCTAATCCCTACACTCTAATCCCTACACTCTAATCCCTACACTCTAATCACTACACTCTATACCCTACACTCTATACTCTACACTCTACACTCTATACCCTACACTCTAATCCCTACACTCTAATCCCTACACTCTACACTCTATACCCTACACTCTATACCCTACACTCTATACCCTACACTCTACACTCTATACCCTACACAATATACCCTACACTCTACACTCTATACCCTACACTCTATACCCTACACTCTATACCATACACTCTATACCCTACACTCTACACTCTATACCATACACTCTATACCCTACACTCTATACCATACACTCTATATCCTACACTCTATACCCTACACTCCACACCCTACACTCTATACCTTACACTCTATACCCTACACTCTAAACTCTATACCCTACACTCTATACCCTACACTCTATACCCTATACCCTACACTCTATACACTACACTCTATACCATACACTCTATACTCTATACCCTACACTCTATACCATACACTCTACATCCTACACTCTACACCACTCTACACCCCACATTCTACACCCTACACCCTACACTCTATACCCTACACTCTACACCATACACTCTATACCCTATACCCTACAATCTATACCCTACACTCTATACCCTACACTCTATAACCTACACTCTATACCCTACACTCTACACTCTATACCCTACACTCTATACCCTACACTTTACACTCTACACCATACGCTCTACATTCTATACCCTACACTCTAAACTCTACACTCTATAGCCTACACTCTATACCCTACACTCTATACCCTACACTCTACACTTTATACCCTACACTCTATACCATACACTCTATACCCTACACTCTACACTTTATACCCTACACTCTATACCATACACTCTATTCCCTACACTCTATACCCTACACTATACACTCTATACCCTACACTCTACACTGTATACCATACACTCTATGCCCCACACTCTCTACCCTAAACTCTACACTCTATACCCTACACTCTACACCCTAAGCTCTATACCATACACTCTATACCCTACACTCTATACCCTACACTCTATACCCTATACTCTATACCCTACACCCTACGCTCTATACGCTACACTCTATAACCTACACTCTATACCCTACACTCTATACCCTACACTCTATACCCTACACTCTATACCCTACACTCTACACTCTATACCATACACTCTATACCATACACTCTATACCATACAATCTATACACTACATTCTATACCCTAAACTCTACACTCTATACCCTACACTCTATACCCTACACTCTATACCCTACACTTTATACCCTACACCCTATACCATACACTCTATACCCTACACTCTACAACCTGCACTCTATACCCTACACTCTATACCCTACACTTTATACCCTACACTCTATACCCTACACTCTATACCCTACACTCTATACCCTACACTCTACACCCTACACTCTACACTCTACACTCTATACCCTACACTCTACACCCTGCACTCTGTACCCTACACTCTACACTCTTTACCCTACACTCTATACCCTACACTCTATACCCTACACTCTATACCCTACACTCTACACTTTATACCCTACACTCTATACCATACACTCTATACCCTACACTCTACACTTTATACCCTACACTCTATACCCTACACTCTATACCCTACACTATACACTCTATACCCTACACTCTACACTGTATACCATACACTCTATGACCCACACTCTCTACCCTAAACTCTACACTCTATACCCTACACTCTACACCCTACACTCTATACCCTACACTCTATACCCTACACTCTATACCCTACACTCTATACCCTACACTCTACACTCTATACCCTACACTCTATACCATACACTCTACACCCTACACTCTACACCCTACACTCTACACCCTACACTCTACACCCTACACTCTATACCCTACACTATACACTCTATACCCTACACTCTACACTCTACACTGTATACCATACACTTTATGCCCCACACTCTATACCCTAAACTCTACACTCTATATCCTACACTCTACACCCTAAGCTCTATACCCTACACTCTATACCCTACACTCTACACTCTATACCCTACACTCTATACCCTACACTCTATACCATAACCTCTACACCCTACACTCTACACCCTACACTCTATACCCTACACTCTATACCCTACACTCTACACTTTATACCCTACACTCTATACCCTACACTCTATACCCTGCACTCTACACCCTGCACAATACACCCTGCACTCTACACCCAACACTCTATACCCTACACTCTACACCCTACACTCTATACCCTACACTCTACACTCTATACCCTACACTCTATAGCCTACACTCTATACCCTACACTCTATACCCTACACTCTATACCCTACACTCTACACTCTATACCCTACACTCTATACCATACACTCTATACCCTACACTCTATACCATACACTCTATACCATACACTCTATACCATACACTCTATACCATACACTTTATACCCTACACTCTATACCCTACACGCTATACCATACACTCTATACCATACACTCTATACCCTACACTCTATACCCTACACTCTACACCCTACACTCTATACCCTACACTATATACCCTACACTCTACACTCTATACCCTACACTCTATACCATACACTCTACACCATACACTCTATAGCATACACTCTATACCCTACACTCTACACTCTGTACCCTACACTCTATACCCTACACTATACACTCTATACCCTACACTCTACACTTTATACCCTACTCTCTATACCCTACACTCTATACCCTACACTCTACAACGTGCACTCTATACCCTACACTCTATACCCTACACCCTACACTCTACACTCTATACCCTACACTCTATACCCTACACTCTATACCCTACACTCTACACTCTATACCCTACACTCTATAACATACACTCTATACACTACACTCTATACCTTACATTCTACACCCTACACTCTACACTCTATTCCCTACACTCTATACCCTACACTCTATACCCTACACTCTATACCCTACACTCTATACCCTACACTCTACACTCTATACCCTACACTCTATACCCTAAACTCTAATCCCTACACTCTAATCCCTACACTCTACACTCTATACCCTACACTCTATACCCTACACTCTACACCCTACACTCTACACCCTACACTCTAATCCCTACACTCTAATCCCTACACCCTACAATCTATACCCTACAGTCTATACTCTACACTCTACACCCTACACTCTACACTCTATACCCTACACTCTATACCCTACACTCTATACCCTACACCCTACACTCTACACCCTACACTCTACACCCTACACTCTACACTCTATTCCCTACACTCTACACCCTGCACTCTGTACCCTACACTCTACACTCTTTACCCTACCCTCTATACCCTACACTCTATACCCTACACTCTACACTCTATACCTTACACTCTATACCCTACACTCTATACCCTACACTCTAAACTCTATACCCTACACTCTACACTCTATACCCTACACTCTATAACATACAATCTATACCCTACACTCTATACCCTACACTCTATACCCTACACTCTATACCATACACTCTACACCCTACACTCTATACCATACACTCTACACCATACACTCTATAGCATACACTCTATACCCTACACTATACACTCTATATCCTACACTCTATACCCTTCACTCTATACCCTACACTATACACTCTATACCCTACACTCTACACTTTATACCCTACACTCTATACCCTACACTCTATACCCTACACTCTACAACCTGCACTCTATACCCTACACTCTATACCCTACACTCTACACTCTATACCCTACACTCTATACCCTACACTCTACACTGTATACCATACACTCTATGCCCCACACTCTATACCCTAAACTCTACACTCTATACCCTACACTCTACACCCTAAGCTCTATACCATACACTCTATACCCTACACTCTACACTCTATACCCTACACTCTATACCCTACACTCTATACCCTACACCCTACGCTCTATAAGCTACACTCTATAACCTACACTCTATGCCCTACACTCTATAACCTACACTCTATACCCTACACTCTATACCCTACACTCTATACCCTACACTCTATACCCTACACTGTACACTCTATACCCTACACTCTATACCCTACACTCTATACCCTACACTCTATACCCTACACTCTATACCATACACTCTATACCATACACTCTATACACTACACTTTATACCCTAAACTCTACACTCTATACCCTACACTCTATAACATACACTCTATACACTACACTCTATACCTTACACTCTATACCCTACACTCTATACCCTGCACTCTACACCCTGCACTCTACACCCTGCACTCTACACCCAACACTCTATACCCTACACTCTACACCCTACACACTATACCCTACACTCTACACCCTACACTCTATAGCCTACACTCTATACCCTACACTCTATACCCTACACTCTATACCCTACACTCTACACTCTATACCCTACACTCTATACCATACACTCTATACCCTACACTCTATACCATACACTCTATACCATACACTCTACACCATACACTCTATACCCTGCACTCTATACCCTACACTCTATACCCTACACTCTATACCATACTCTCTATACCATACACTCTATACCCTACACTCTATACCCTACACTCTATACCCTAAACTCTACACTCTATACCCTACACTCTACACCCTAAACTCTATACCATACACTCTATACCCTACACTCTACACTCTATACCCTACACTCTATACCCTACACTCTATACCCTACACCCTACGCTCTATAAGCTACACTCTATAACCTACACTCTATACCCTACACTCTATGACCTACACTCTATACCCTACACTCTATACCCTACACTCTATACCCTACACTCTATACCCTACACTCTACACTCTATACCCTACACTCTATACCCTACACTCTATACCCTACACTCTATACCCTACACTCTACACTCTATACCATACACTCTATACCATACACTCTATACACTACACTCTATACCCTAAACTCTACACTCTATACCCTACACTCTATAACATACACTCTATACACTACACTCTATACCTTACACTCTATACCCTACACTCTATACCCTGCACTCTACACCCTGCACTCTACACCCTGCACTCTACACCCAACACTCTATACCCTACACTCTACACCCTACACTCTATACCCTACACTCTACACCCTACACTCTATAGCCTACACTCTATACCCTACACTCTATACCCTAGACTCTATACCCTACACTCTACACTCTATACCCTACACTCTATACCATACACTCTATACCCTACACTCTATACCATACACTCTATACCATACACTCTATACCCTACAGTCTATACCCTACACTCTATACCCTACACTCTGTACCATACTCTCTATACCATACACTCTATACCCTACACTCTATACCCTACACTCTATACCCTACACTCTACACCCTACACTCTATACCCTACACTCTATACCCTACACTCTATACCCTACACTCTAAACTCTATACCCTACACTCTACACTCTACACTCTATACTCTACACTCTATAACATGCACTCTATACCCTACACTCTATACCCTACACTCTATACCCTACACTCTATACCCTACACTCTACACTCTATACCCTACATTCTATACCATACACTCCACACCATACACTCTATAGCATACACTCTATACCCTACACTCTACACTCTATACCCTACACTCTATACCCTACACTCTACACTCTATACCCTACACTCTATAACATACACTCTATACACTACACTCTATACCTTACACTCTATACCCTACACTTTACATTCTACACCCTACACTCTACACTCTATTCCCTACACTCTATACCCTACACTCTACACTCTATACCCTACACTCTATACCCTACACTCTATACCCTACACTCTATACCCTACACTCTGTACCCTACACTCTACACTCTATACCATACACTCTATACCATACACTCTATACACTACACTCTATACCCTAAACTCTACACTCTATACCCTACACTCTATAACATACACTCTATACACTACACTCTATACCTTACACTCTATACCCTACACTCTATACCCTGCACTCTACACCCCGCACTCTACACCCAGCACTCTACACCCAACACTCTATACCCTACACTCTACACCCTACACTCTATACCCTACACTCTACACCCTACACTCTATAGCCTACACTCTATACCCTACACTCTATACCCTACACTCTATACCCTACACTCTACACTCTATACCCTACACTCTATACCATACACCCTATACCCTACACTCTATACCATACACTCTATACCATACACTCTATACCATACACTCTATACCCTGCACTCTATACCCTACACTCTATACCCTACACTCTATACCAGACTCTCTATACCATACACTCTATACCCTACACTCTATACCCTACACTCTATACCCTACACTCTACACCCTACACTCTAATCCCTACACTCTAATCCCTACACCCTACACTCTATACCCTACACTCTATACCCTACACTCTACACCCTACACTCTACACTCTATACCCTACACTCTATACCCTACACTCTATACCCTACACCCTACACTCTACACCCTACACTCTACACCCTACACTCTACACCCTACACTCTACACTCTATACCCTACACTCTACACCCTGCACTCTGTACCCTACACTCTACACTCTTTACCCTACACTCTATACCCTACACTCTACACTCTATAACTTACACTCTATACCCTACACTCTATACCCTACACTCTAAACTCTATACCCTACACTCTACACTCTATACCCTACACTCTATAACATACACTCTATACCCTACACTCTATACCCTACACTCTATACCCTAAACTCTATACCATACACTCTACACCCTACACTCTATACCATACACTCTACACCATACACTCTATAGCATACACTCTATACCCTACACTATACACTCTATATCCTACACTCTATACCCTTCACTCTATACCCTACACTGTACACTCTATACCCTACACTCTACACTTTATACCCTACACTCTATACCCTACACTCTACAACCTGCACTCTATACCCTACACTCTATACCCTACACTCTACACTCTATACCCTACACTCTATACCCTACACTCTATACCCTACACTCTACACTGTATACCATACACTCTATGCCCCACACTCTATACCCTAAACTCTACACTCTATACCCTACACTCTACACCCTAAGCTCTATACCATACACTCTATACCCTACACTCTACACTCTATACCCTACACTCTATACTCTACACTCTATACCCTACACCCTACGCTCTATAAGCTACACTCTATAACCTACACTCTATACCCTACACTCTATAACCTACACTCTATACCCTACACTCTATACCCTACACTCTATACCCTACACTCTATACTCTACACTCTACACTCTATACCCTACACTCTATACCCTACACTCTACACTCTATACCATACACTCTATACCATACACGCTATACACTACACTCTATACCATAAACTCTACACTCTATACCCTACACTCTATAACAGACACTCTATACACTACACTCTATACCTTACACTCTATACCCTACACTCTATACCCTGCACTCTACACCCTGCACTCTAAACCCTGCACTCTACACCCAACACTCTATACCCTACACTCTACACCCTACACTCTATACCCTACACTCTACACCCTACACTCTATTGCCTACACTCTATACCCTACACTCTATACCCTACACTCTACACTCAATACCCTACACTCTATACCATACACTCTATACCCTACACTCTATACCATACACTCTATACCATACACTCTATACCATACACTCTATACCCTACACTCTATACCCTACACTCTATACCATACTCTCTATACCATACACTCTATACCCTACACTCTATACCCTACACTCTATACCCTACACTCTACACCCTACACTCTATACCCTACACTCTATACCCTACACTCTAAACTCTATACCCTACACTCTACACTCTATACTCTACACTCTATAACATGCACTCTATACCCTACACTCTATACCCTACACTCTATACCCTACACTCTATACCCTACACTCTACACTCTATACCCTACACTCTATACCATACACTCTACACCATACACTCTATAGCATACACTCTATACACTACACTCTACACTCTATACCCTACACTCTATACCCTACACTATACACTCTAAACCCTACATTCTATACCCTACACTCTACAACGTGCACTCTATACCCTACACTCTATACCCTACACCCTACACTCTATACCCTACACTCTATACCCTACACTCTATACCCTACACTCTATACCCTACACTCTACACTCTATACCCTACACTCTATAACATACACTCTATACACTACACTCTATACCTTACACTCTATACCCTACACTTTACATTCTACACCCTACACTCTACACTCTATTCCCTACACTCTATACCCTACACTCTATACCCTACACTCTATACCCTACACTCTAATCCCTACACTCTAATCCCTACACTCTACACTCTATACCCTACACTCTATACCCTACACTCTATACCCTACACTCTACACCCTACACTCTACACCCTACACTCTAATCCCTACACTCTAATCACTACACTCTATACCCTACACTCTATACCCTACACTCTACACCCTACACTCTACACTCTATACCCTACACTCTATACCCTACACTCTATACCCTACACCCTACACTCTACACACTACACTCTACACCATACACTCTACACCCTACACTCTACACTCTATACCCTACACTCTACACCCTGCACTCTGTACCCTACACTCTACACTCTTTACCCTACACTCTATACCCTACACTCTATACCCTACACTCTACACTCTATACCTTACACTCTATACCCTACACTCTATACCCTACACTCTAAACTCTATACCCTACACTCTACACTCTATACCCTACACTCTATAACATACACTCTATACCCTACACTCTATACCCTACACTCTATACCCTACACTCTATACCATACACTCTACACCCTACACTCTATACCATACACTCTACACCATACACTCTATAGCATACACTCTATACCCTACACTATACACTCTATACCCTACACTCTATACCCTACACTCTATACCCTACACTATACACTCTATACCCTACACTCTACACTTTATACCCTACACTCTATATCCTACACTCTACAACCTGCACTCTATACCCTACACTCTACACTCTATACCCTACACTCTATACCCTACACTCTATACCCTACACCCTACCCTCTATAAGCTACACTCTATACCCTACACTCTATACCCTACACTCTATAACCTACACTCTATACCCTACACTCTATACCCTACACTCTATACCCTACACTCTATACCCTACAATCTACACTCTATACCCTACACTCTATACCCTACACTCTATACCCTACACTCTATACCCTACACTTTATACCCTACACTCTACACTCTATACCATACACTCTAAACCATACACTCTATACACTACACTCTATACCCTAAACTCTACACTCTATACCCTACACTCTATAACATACACTCTATACACTACACTCTATACCTTACACTCTATACCCTACACTTTGCACTCTACACCCTATACTCTACACTCTACATTCTATACCCTACACTCTATACCCTACACTCT